>NW_027645505.1:0-34027 GCF_951640355.1 Cnephaeus nilssonii | reverse complement strand
AGAGATCATAATAACCTGGCCACTCCGTGTGTGTGTGTGTATATGTATATATTAGAGGCCCGGTGCATGAATCCGTGCATGGGTGGGGTCCAGCCAGCCTGGCCAGGGGGAGGGGACGTGGGCGGTCGGCCGGCCTGCCTGCTGGTCGAACTCCCGGTCGAGGGGACCATTTGCATATTAGCCTTTTATTCTATAGGACAGACACGGAGTGGCCAGATGGTTATGCGTTCAGAGATCATCATCATCTGGCCACTCGGTGTCTATTTCTATTGATGTCAGAGAGGAAGGGAGAGGAGAGGAGAGATAGAAACATCCATGAAGAGAGAGAATCATGGACCGCTGCCTCCTGCACGCCCCCTACTGGGGATGTGCCGCAACCCAGGTACGCGCCCCTGACGGGGAATCGAACCCGGGACCCTTCCGTCCACAGGCCGACGCTCTACCCACTGAGCCACACCAGCCGGGGCTTGCTGCCCTGTGTGTTTTTTTTTTTTTTTTTTTGCTGACGTTGGGGTTCCCATGATTTCCCGGTCGGAGGAAGGGGAGAAGAAGTTAGAAGCAGCCGCAGGAGCCCTCAGATGCCGGGAGGAGGGATGATGCTACAGAATGAGGCCAGGAGACACCCCCCCCCCCCCCGCCCGCCCGCCCGCCCGCCCGCCCGCCAGCCGGGGATTGACCCGTGCTTGTCACAGGTGAGCAGAATTAGTTCGGAAAGTCAGCATTAGTGTCAGGCAGGTAGGCCTGTCCCCGTAGGCACAATTCCTCCCTCGGCAGCCGGAGCCGAGCGCCCTGCGCGGCTCAGCCCGGCTCCCCTTTGCAGACGCCTCGGAGAGGGAGCTCAGATGGGGGGTTTGATTCGCCCATCGTGAGAGATGTAGCCCGCTCTCCGACTTCATTCCCACCTGCCAGACGGCCACGCGGGGACGCCCCAGCTCGCCAGCCGGGGGGGGGGGGGGTGGCCGGTGTGGGGGTGCCGGGGACCCACCCGTGTCTCCTGGGGGCCTGGTTAGCACTGTCATTTTAAAAATTATTGTTATTTTTTTTCTTTTTTTTGGGGGGGTGGGGGTGGGGGTGGGAATAGCTTTTATTTTTTAAGTATGAGGTCATGGAGAGCCACCTTTAAATATATTTTATTGATTTTTTTTTTTTACAGAGAGGAAGGGAGAGGGAGAGAGAGTTAGAAACATCGATGAGAGAGAAACATCCATCAGCTGCCTCCTGCACGCCCCCCACTGGGGATGTGCCCGCAACCAAGGTCCATGCCCTTGACCGGAATCGAACCCGGGACCCTTCAGTCTGCAGGCCGACGCTCTATCCACTGAGACACACCAGCTAGGAACAGTGGCTTCTTTTTATTAAGTTTTAAAAAATATTTTTACTGATTTCAGAGAGGAAGAGAGAGGGAAACATTAATGAGGAGAGAGAAACATCCATCAGCTGCCTCCTGCACGCCCCCCACTGGGGATGTGCCCGCAACCAAGGTCCATGCCCTTGACCGGAATCGAACCCGGGACCCTTCAGTCCACAGGTTGACGCTCTATCCCCTGAGCCACACCGGTGAGGGCGGGAATTGCTATTTTATTGCCTATTTTGTAACCAAAAATCATCCATATGATTTTTCTGTAGCTATACATCATTCATAAAAACAATTTATTTTCCAATGACAGATGTTATAAAATGTTATATTAGTTTCATATGAATAACACAGTGATTTGACATTGCCATTCATTTTCTTTTAAAAAAATATATATTTTATTGATTTTTCACAGAGAGGAAGGGAGAGGGAGAGAGAGTTAGAAACATCGATGAGAGAGAAACATCCATCAGCTGCCTCCTGCACGCCCCCTCCTGGGGATGTGCCCGCAACCAAGGTCCATGCCCTTGACCGGGAATCAAACCCGGGACCCTTCGGTCTGCAGGCCGATGCTCTACCCACTGAGCCACCCCGGCCAGGGCTGGCTGGCCACCCCCTCCCCCCCGCCTTCTCTTTAGGTTTTTGATGGAACGGATGTTTGTCTGTCGGATCTGTGGCCCGACCCGTCTCCTCCATCCTGTTCCTCATTCTTCTCAGGACGGTTTCTCGTTTCGCTGTCTCTGCTGAAATCTCATCCCTTCCCCGGTGGGAACCTGCTCAGGGGCGGACGCACCTTCCCTGGAGGGAGACATTGGGGTGGGGTGGCGGGATGGGGGGGGGGACCCCAGACCCATTTTTCTATTCGACGCCGACACGGGGGGACCCTCGGAGGACAGGGGGTCCCGAGTGGCCGGGACGGATGCATTCATGATGATGAATAACCGAGGTCCTGCTGTTTTTGGGGGGACGGGGTGTCATTCATTTCATTCATTGCCTGGTCTTCGTGTCTCTGTCGTCAACCCTGGGCATTGGCTCATCGGCACATTCCTACCCTCTGAGGCGATTCGTGGTGAGTTTTTTCTTAAAAAACATAAAAAATAAAAAGAAAGAAAACTCGCCCAGCCAGTGTGGCTCCGTGCTTGAGCGTCGACCTAGGAACCAGGAGGTCACGGGTTCGAGTCCCGCTCAGGGCACATGCCCGGTTTGCAGGCTCCATCCCCAGTCGGGGGCGTGTGCAGGAGGCAGTCGGTCCATGATTCTCTCTCCTCCTGGATGTTTCTCTCTCTCTCTCTCCCTCTCTGACATCCATAAAAAACATAATTTTAAAAACAAAACAAAATAAATAAATACATCCACGAAACATATTTTGGCCCCGGCCAGTTTGGCTCAGTGGTTAGAGCGTCGGCCCGTGGACCAAAGGGTCTCGGGTTCGATTCCCAGTCAAGGGCACGCACCTGGGTTGCAGGTCCCCCAGCCCCTGATCGGGGTGCTTGCAGGAGGCAACCCATCGATGTGTCTCTCTCACATCGACGTTTCTCTCTCTCTCTCTCTCTCTCTCTCTCTCTCTCTCTCTCTCTCCCTCCCTTCCACTCTCTCTCTCGAAATCAATGGGAAAGAAATATATCTCGGGGGAGGATTAAAAAAAATACACGGAGCGGCCAGATGATGATCATCTCTCAACACATAACAATCTGGCCACTCCGTGTCGATCCTATAGAATAAAAGGCTAATATGCAAACGGTCCCCTCAACCAGGAGTTTGACCAGCAGGCAGGCCGGCCGACCGCCCATGTCCCCTCCCCCTGGCCAGGCTGGCCGGACCCCACCCATGCACGAATTCATGCACCAGGCCTCTAATACACACACACACACACACACACACACACACACACACACACACACGGAGTGGCCAGATTATCATGCGTTCAGAGATCATCATCATCTGGCCACTCCGTGTCTATATTTCCTCTCTAGGAGGGAGTCAGATCATCGTTATCCCCACACGGGCAGGTTTTTCATTCCCACTGTCGGTCACGCTACACGGGTCAGGGCGGGTCAGGGGTCGTGACCTTGGCAGCGTCATGGCAAAGGCCAGGCCGTCCCCAGGCCAGACCGGACACGGTGTGAGTATTTGGCTCCCACTCCTAGAAAGATGGGTACGACGCACGGTTCTCCAGAGAGAGAGAGACAAACCCACCTGCGTGAGTATATCGGACCGTCGTCCCTCAGCTCCGACTTGCACCAACACGCCTCCTCACGGCATTGACGTGTGGGGGACAGAAGTACATCCGGGACCCGCGACCCAGACTCATGTCTCAAGGAGACTCAATCAACCACATACAAGGTGTCTCCCTCAAAAGGTATACACACTTTCACCGCTGATTCTGTGACATTTGAACATATCTTTATATAGTGTATTGATTTCAGAGAGGAAGGGAGAGGGAGAGAGAGAAACATCAGTGATGAGAGAGAATCACCTGGGGCTTTAAAAGGATATTGAAAGTAGATATCAGCTGTAAAACGTACAGCACAACCATTCCACAAATAGTTGCTATTCTTATTGATTTGCAACAGCTCTTTATATATTAAGGACCCACGCCCTACACCACGAATATCGTTTACAAATACTTCCCAGCTCCTTTGATGCTATGTTAACAGTGTTTCTAGTTTTTAGACGTAAAGAACTTTAAGTATGCATGTAGTCATACCAATCACTTTTTCCTGTTCTATGGCTTTTACTTTATTGATCTTTTTTTTTTTTGAGAGAGAGAGAGAGAGAGAGGAAGGGAGAGGCAGAGACCGAGAGAAACACTGATGAGCCGCCCCCTGCACGCCGCTTACCGGGGATAGAGCTCAAAACCTGGGCATGTGCCCCGACGGGGAATCGAACCCTGACCGAGCAATTAGCCCCACTCCCACTAAATGTCGGTTGAAGATTCATTTCTTTCTTTGTTCCTTTTTAATAACTTCCTTGTCGTATGGAACGTGGCCGCGGATACAGACGTGGGCCTATCTGGTCTCTTGCCATCTGTTAATTCTTATTTTAATCCCAGACTGCCTTCATGATCGTCGCTTTAACATAAAATACGTTTACCCCCCTTTGAATGGGGAACGCTTTCATCAATCTGGCATTACAAGGAGGGGGGGAAAAAAAGAAAAGAAAAGAAAAGAAAGAAAGATGTCTGAGCTATTCTTTCCCAATTTATTTTCCAGATGAGCTTTGGGATGGATTTCGCCAAAGTTAAAACGAAATCTATTTGGAGGTAATTGGAACCATGTTAGGCTTAAACGGTAATTACGGAAAAAAATCAACGTCTCCATGCCATTTCGACTTTCTTTCCGGAATCATGGCCTGTCTCTCCGTGGATAAATATTGTCCTTTTTTTTTTTCTTTTTGGAATCGCAATAAAACTTGTTTATGGGATCCACACCCATGGCGTTGAGCGTATTTATACGCCGTGTCTGTCTCTCTTGCTACCGCGAGTGAAGTCATCTCGGATATTTAATAACGAGTCAAGGTTGCTATGTACAAACCTACTGGGTTCTTTGTTTGCTTGTTTATTTATTTAGTTAGTTATTACTTTATTACTAGAGGCCTGGTGCACGAATTCGTGCACGGGTGGGGGCCGGCCAGCCGGGGGCGGGGGGGCCTGGTCGAACTCCCGGTGGAGGAGGTAATTTGTATATTAGCCTTTTTAATAAATATATATTTTATTGATTTTTTACAGAGAGGAAGGGAGAGGGATAGAGAGTTAGAAACATCAATGAGAGAGAAACATCGATCAGCTGCCTCCTGCACACCCCCCACTGGGGATGTGCCCGCAACCAAGGTACATGCCCTTGACCGGGAATCGAACCCGGGACCCTTCCGTCCGCAGGCCGACGCTCTATCCACTGAGCCACACCAGCCAGGGGGCATATTAACCTTTTATTATATAGGATTATTTTAATATATATTTTTATGGACTTCAGAGAGGAAGGGAGAGGGAGACAGAAACATCCGTGATGAGAGAGAATCACGGATCGGCTGCCTCCTGCACGCCCCCGACTGGGGATCGAGCCTGCAACCCGGGCGTGTGCCCTTGACCGGGAATCGAACCCGGGTTCCTTCAGTCCACAGGCCTGACACTCTATCCACTGAGCCACACCAGCCGGGGCAATAAAAATACAGTTTAAAAAAAAGAAAAAAAAAGAGGAAGCTGGCTTAGCTAGCTTGGCTCAGTGGATAGGGCATCGGCCTGCGGACTGAAGGGTCCCGGGTTCGAGTCCCGGTCAAGGGCACATGCCCGGGTTGTGGGCTCGATCCCCAGCGGGGGGCGTGCAGGAGGGAGCCGGTCCATGATTCTCTCTCCTCATGGATGTTTCTATCTCTCCCTCTCCCCTCCTCTCTGAAATCAATACAAATATATTTTTTAAAAAATCAATGGGAAAAACATCTTCGAGTGAGGATTGAAAAAACAAAACGGGGGGCGGGGGCATGCGTGGGGAGGGGTTTGGGATGGGAATGGGGGGGGGGATGAGGACAAATATGTGATACCTTAATCAATAAAGAAATTTAAAAAATAATAAAATAAATTTATTTATTTTTTTAAAGCAAGAAAAGGAAGCTGTGAGCAGCGTGCGGATGGGTCCAGGCTCCGCGCACTGGGTCGCTAATGAGGCCCGGATGCCTGACCCTGGGCAGCGGGTCCCCCCAACTCGGGGCTGCGGGACCCGAACCCGCGGCTGCGGCGGCCGCCGAACGCGCCTGCGCACTGAGGGCACCTTGCCGGTCAGAATCGCTTTGAAAAGCCCACGTCCCCGCGTTCCCAGACCTCGGGTGTCACGGACGTCGGATGGATTTCATCTCCCGCGAAGCTTTGGGCAAACTTTTTTTTGATATTTTCCCCTCTTTTTTCTGCATGTCCTCCTGCGCTCTCGCTGCCTTTTTAAAAAAATTTTTTTTTCTCTCTCCTTCCTCAGCCAGGAAAATGTAAATGAGGAGAAACAGGTTTTAACGAGCCGAGCCCTCGCGGGTCACCAGCCTCCGGGATCTGAGGTGGAGGGTGGGCGGCGGTCTCGCCGGAACATCTTGCGGAGGGAAAACCGGGGTGGGGGGGTGGGGGGGCCCCCTCGCCTTGTTTCATCCGCGCCCGGCGCCCGGGAAACAAGCTGGTTAATGAGCGAGATCAATCCCCGGGGTCTCCAGACCCGTGGGATGGGCCATTAGGGGCCGTGCGCGCGCATCTCCAAGCGCCTGCGCGCGCGTCTCCAAACGCCTGCGCGCGCGTCTCCAAACGCCTGCGCGCGCGTCTCCAAACGCCTGCGCCCGCGTCTCCAAACGCCTGCGCGCGCTTCTCCAAACGCCTGCGCGCCCCCATAGCTCGGCCCCAGGCCTGCCCCTCGCAACCCAAAAATAAAAAATAAAATCATGCGCCTCGCACTTGGCTCCAAAGGAACCCAGCCAGCCCTGGCCTGTGTGGCTCAGTGGATAGAGCGTCAGCCTGGGATCCGAAGGGTCCCGGGTTCGATTCCCATCAAAGGCATGTACCTCAGTTGCAGGCTCCTCCCCGGCCCGGGGGCCGTGGATGGGGCGCGTGCAGGAGGCAACCCATCGATGTGTCTCTCTCTCACATGGATGTTTCTCTCTGCCTCTCCCTCTCCCTTCCACGCTCCCTAAAAATCAATGGAAAAATAGCCTCTGATGAGGATTAACCCTTTGCACTCGCTTGCTTTTTTCTTGATTCCTTTATTCTAATGCTAACCGTGTCGAGTCACACTCGACATCCGAGTGCAAAAGGTTAAAAAAAGAACTTCAAGTGTGGCCTTAACCGGTATGGCTCAGTGGATAGAGCATCGGCCTGTGAACTGAAGGGTCCCAGGTTCGATCCCGGTCAAGGGCATGCACCTTGCTTGCGGGCACATCCCCAGTAGGGGGCGTGCAGGAGGCAGCCGATGCATGATTCTCTCTCCTCATCGATGTTTCTCTCTCTCTCTTCCTCTCTGAAATCAATAAAAATATATTATTATTTTTTTTAAAGTTCACGTTTCAGCCCCAATTAAGGCAAAGCGAAGGCAATGGTCGAGGCCTCCTGGCACGGAGGCGGCCGAGCGGGCGCGCCTCAAGTCCCCCCAAGACTTTAAATAATTACTAGGACACCTTGAGCTGTGAATGGGAGAATTAGACACACACACACACACACACACACACACACACACACACCACTCGGACCAGGAGGCCCCACAGCCTCGGAGTCCGCTGGAATACCCAGGCGCATTTGGTGACATTTGGGGAGGGGCGCGCGGCGGGGGTTCTTTGTCATGCTAACGGGGTCCCTTTGTTGGCACGGGGGGCCCCTCGCAGAGCTTGGAGACGGGGAGGAAAAAAAAGCCCAGGACAGTCGCTTCCTGGCGTCTAATCCTCTTAATCCGAGCGAGAAAGGCGGGGCCCCGGGCGTAAATCCGATCCCCCGAAGCCCAGGAGAAGCCGGGGCGCCTGCGTAGGCGGAGCGGGGCCTTGGAGCAACCTGGAGACCCCGGGACCCAAGTTGCAACTTGCCATGGGGATCAGCTGCAAATCCCCCGTCTGGGGAGCCCAGGGCCTGGGCCGGATGGACACAGGAGTTGGCGTCTTTGCGTTTGCAAACCCGCGCGCGCCCCCCTCCCCAACCACCACCCCCCCTTTAGCCGGAGGCGCGCGCACAGCCCCAGAGCCTTGTCTCCTGCGGAGGCAGTGGGACCCCTGTATTCAGTCTGGTTTGCAGATGAGTCGTGAACTGGGGGGGACTTGATCCGACCCAGGCCTTGGTGTTCAGTCCGTTATAACTTCACGCAGCCCCAGGGCTCCCTCCCCGCGCGCGCACGCACGGACGGACGGACACAGAGGCGTGGGGGGTCGCATTGGATAGCTGAGCGCGAAAGCAAAGGGGTATTCAAAAGGCCACCCGACACGCGCGAGGCTGTAACACCCCAGTCTCCCTGGTGAGCATCTTGGCAGCGAATCGTGCCATTTCATGGATGAGGAAGAGAAAAAAATAAAGCGAGTTGGGAGAGAAGAAATACATTCCTCCAAGTGCAAATGAGGGGGGTTTCCGGGGGAAAAGGAGGGTGGGTGCCCGTGTCCTGTGGGTGTAGGTGAGCTGGGGAGGGTGCAGGTGAGCTGGGGAGGGTGCAGGTGAGCTGGGAGGCTGTGGCTTGTGGGTGCAGTGAGTTGAGGGGCTCAGGTGTGAGGGTGCAGTGAGATGAGAGGCTGTGGTGTGGGGGTGCAGTGAGCTGAGGGGCTCAGGTGTGAGGGTGCAGTGAGCTGAGAGGCTGTGGTGTGGGGGTGCAGTGAGCTGAGAGGCTGTGGCTTGTGGGTGCAGTGAGCTGAGAGGCTCAGGTGTGTGGGTGCAGTGAGCTGAGGGGCTGTGGCTTGTGGGTGCAGTGAGCTGAGGGGCTGTGGTGTGAGGGTGCAGTGAGCTGGGAGGCTCAGGTGTGAGGGTGCCATGTCTGGGTTTTGTGGAAGCTCTCTGCTCCCCTCACCTTTCTCACAGGTGTCCGTGCACCGGGTCATGTATGACGGAGCTGGTTGCGTACGAAAGCCATCACGTTCCTGCACACGAATCCGCTGTTATATCCACAGGGCGTTGCGTCTGTGTGAGCAGGAGTGTACGTACCGGGACCGTGTGGGTGTAGCTGTCTGGGCACCCACGGACAGAGAAAATACACACATGGGTGCACACGCAAAACATACACACACACGGACACGCATGGACACACAGACTCACCACACAGACCACACATTCTACTCACATTATAGACACACACACAGACTCACAAACACCACACACACACACTACACATTATACTCACGTTATAGACACAGACAGATGCTCAAACACGGACACACAGACTGATCACACATGCTACACATTATACTCACACACAGAGACTCACAAACACAGACACACACAGGCTCGCCACATACACACAGACTCACAAACACGGACACACACACTACACATTATACTCATGTTATAGACACACACAGATGCACAAACACGGACACACAGACTGATCACACATACTACACTTTCTAACATTATAGACACACACACAGACTCACAAACACATGCTCGGCACGCACACACTACACATTATAGACACACACACAGATGCACAAACACGGACACACAGACTCACCACACAGACCACACATTCTACTAACATTATAGACACACACACCCAGACTCACAAAAGCCACACACACACTACACATTATACTCATGTTATAGACACACACAGATGCTCAAACATGGACACAGACTGATCACAGATGCTACACATTATACTCACGTTATAGACACACACACAGACTCACAAACACGGACACACACAGGCTCGCCACATACATACTACACATTATAGACACACACAGACTCACAAACACCACACACACACTACACATTATACTCACATTATAGACACACACAGATGCTTAAACACGGACACACAGACTGATCACACATACTACACTTTCTAACATTATACACACACGCACAGACTCACAAACACGGACACACACAGGCTCGCCACATACACACTACACATTATAGACACACACACAGAGATGCACAAACACGGACTGACCACACACACTACACATTCTAACATTATAGACACACGCACAGACTCACAAGCACGGACACACTCAGGCTCGGCACGCACACACCACACATACGACTGCCATTATAAACACAGACACACAGAGGCACACCGCACACCACATGCACATTATGCACGCCCCCCTGAACACACGCACGCACACACCAGTCCCCACAGGCACACGCCACACATACCACGCAGCGAGGCACACGGCGTCCATGTACAGACACGCCCATCCCCGCTCCTCACACACCCGCTGCCGGGATCTCTCCGGGCTCTCAAAGTCGATGACACGGCAGAAGCAAATCCCTCGCCCCGGCCGGTGTGGCTCAGTGGATAGAGCCTCGGCCTGCAGACCGAAGGGTCCCGGGTTCGATTCCAGGTCAAGGATGCTCCCCGGCCTGGGCCCTCCCTGGTCGGGGGCACGTGCAGGAGGCAACCCATCGATGTGTCTCTCTGTCTCTCCCTCTCTCTCCCTCTCTCTCTAAACAAAACCAACAGAAACACGTCCCCGGGGGAGCTCCCGGGTCCCCGTGGGGCCGGGAGTCCCTGGCGTTGGGAGCGGGGGGGGGGGGGGGTCTCTCGGCGGTTTGCACCTCGACACGCAGGCCGGACCCGACCCGTTCTGCAGCCCGGTGGTGCTGGGTGACAGCAAAGAGCGTGTCATTCAATTAGCGGGCCCGTGTCCTCCCCGAAATTGCTTTTTATGCCAACGACAGATTTCTGGGGAGACACGGGCCTGATAATGGAATCATCGCTGCCTCGTCCCCCTTCCTCCGAGGGCGATTATGCATGTGTAATCAGAGCGCGGGCCCCCTCCATAAATGAATAATCGCGATGAATTATGCAACCGCCTTGTGTCGGGGAGAAAAGAAAAGAAGAAGAAGAGGAAGAAAAATCAATCGAGGGTCTCGGAGTTAATGGATGAAGCTACGCCCGGTATCAGGACAGAAATAAGCATGTCAGCGTTCTGCACGTTTCATTCTTAGGGCCCCAAACAGGCCCCCCCACCCCCCGCTCCTCCCACCACCTTCGGATGGAAATGCAACATTTCCTCGTGAAATTCGCCGTTCCGGTGGGAGAGAAGTGGGGAGGGGGGTGGGGAGCTGTTTGGAGAGGGGGGTGTCCGGTCTGGGCGCCCCTGAGGGTTTTCCGAAAATACCCCCAAAGCCGTGGCCAGTGTGGCTCAGTGGGTAGAGAGATGGCCCCTGGACGGAAGGGTCCTGGGTTTGATTCTGGTCAGGGGCCCATGTGAGAGTCAACCGACCAATGTCTCCCTCTCTCTCTCTCTCTCTCTCTCTCTCTCTCTCTCTCTCTCTCTCTCATCTTCTCCCTCCCTTCCATTCTCTCTAAAAAAAAATCAATAGAAACATATTCTTGGGCCCGACCAGCGTGGCTCCGTGGTTGAGCATCAACCTGTGAACCAGGAGGTCAGGGTTCGATTCCCGGTCAAGGGCACAGGCCCGGGTTGCGGGCTCGATCCCCAGTCGGGGGCGTGCAGGAGGCAGCCGATCCGTGATTCTCTCTCCTCATGGATGTTTCTCTCTCTCTCCCTCTCCCTCTCCCTTTCTCTCTGAAATCAATAAGAATACATTTTTTTTAAAAAAAGAAAAATATTCTTGGGTGAAGATTAAAAGAACAAAAACAGTTTTCAATTAGAGGGGAGAGAGAGAGAGAGAGAGAGAGAGAGAGAGAGAGAGATTAGATCAGATTATACAAAATATCATTTAAGATTGTCCACATAGAGTGGCAAGATGCTCAAACCCTGTTGGTACGTTTATCAACCAAATTTTATCTTTTTAAAAAAATACATATTTTTATTGATTTCAGAGAGGAAGAGAGAGAGAGAGAGAGAGAGAAAAACATCCAGGATAAGAGAGAATCACGGATCGGCCGCCTCCTGCACGCCCCCTACTGGGGATCGAACCCGCAACCCGGGCCTGTGCCCTTGACCGGGAATCGAACCCTGACCTCCCGGTTCCTAGGTCGACGCTCAACCCCTGAGCCACGCCGGTTGGGGTAGCCACATTGTACGTCTCTGCATAATGGCACTGGGGTAGCTTATTGTCTAAGATCCCTAAGACAAAGGATTACTTGATCTGGGCCCCATCCCCCCGCCCCCGGCCAGCTCTGTTCTCCGAGCGAGCGAAGACGGTCCACTACAGAGAATCCGGGATCGGGTTTCTGCTGTGTTGGAGGAAGGGGGAGGGTGGCCGGCCTGGCAAATGGGTGCCCATTGGAATCCAGGGGCGGCTTAAGTGGCAGGTTCTGCGCTGGCTCGGGGCTGCGGTTCCGAGCCCAGACATTCTGGGGGGCCGGGGAGGGACCTTGGGAGGTTGGCCAGCCGGGGAGGGACCGCGGGAGGGCTCCAGGGCGTGTCCGGCCCGTCTCGCTCAGTCCCGATCGGCCGAACCTCAGCAGCAAGCTCACCTACTGGTCAGAGCGTCTGCCCCCTGGTGGTCAGTGTACGTCATAGCAGCTGGTCAACTGGTCAACTGTCTGCCCCCTGGTGGTCAGTGCACGTCATAGCGAGCGGTTGAGCAGTTAGCATATCATTAGCATATTACGCTTTGATTGGCTGAACGGACGACCGGACACTTGGCATATTAGGCTTTTATTGCATAGGACTAGAGGCCCAGTGCACGAAATTTGTGCATGGAGGGGGGTGTCCCTCAGCCAAGCCTGCACCCTCTCTAATATGGGACCCCTCGAGGGATGTCTGCCCGTTTAGGCCTGATCCCAGACAGACATCCCGCCCTCTCACAATCCAGGACTGCTGGCTCCCAATTGCTCGCCTGCCTGCCTTCCTGATCGCCCCTAACCACTTCTGCCTGCCAGCCTGATCACCCCCTAACCATCCCCCTGCCAGCCTGATTGATGCCTAACTGCTCCCCTGCCAGCCTGATTGCCCCTAACTGCCGTCCCCTGCAGGCCTGGTCACTCCTAACTGCCCTCCCCTGCAGGCCTGGTCACCCCAACTGCCCTCTCCTGCAGGCCTGGTCACCCCCTAACCACTTCCCTGCCAGCCTGATTGATGCCTAACTGCTCCCCTGCCAGCCTGGTCCCCCCCAACTGCTCTCCCCTGCAGGCCTGGTCACCCCCAACTGCCCTCTCCTGCTGGCCTGGTCCCCCTCAACTGCTCTCCCCTGCAGGCCTGGTCACCCCTATCTGCCCTTACCCTGCAGGCCTGGTCCCCCACAACAGCCCTCCCCTGCTGGCCTGGTCCCCCCCAACTGCCCTCCCCTGCAGGCCTGATCGCCCCCAACTGCCCTCCTCTGCAGGCCTGGTCCCTCCCAACTGCCCTCCCCTGCTGGCCATCTTGTGGCGGCCATCTTGTGTCCACATGGGGGCAGCCATCTTGTGTTGGAGTGATGGTCAATCTGCATATGCCTCTTTTATTCGATAGGATGACGTATAACAGGATACTGTAAAAACGAAGTGACGAAATTTTTACTGAAACGTTTCTTACAGACAGTTCTATCGGCCAGGCCGCAAAGATATTCACTGTGGGCCGCGAGCTTGACGTGCTTGGCCTGGGGCGTGAACCGGTCGTCCTGGACTGGGTTGGGTGTTTTCTCCGAGACAGGCTCTGGCCCCCGGAATGTGTGAAGGGGTCTGACCCTCACCCCTGAGCCCACAGGCAGGCGCTCCCGTGGCCCTCGCTTTGGGGACGCGGAAACCAAGGCCGTGGTGGCCTTGCAAACTCAGAGACGTAAATCAGCCACTCCTGATGGGAGAGAGAGAGAAACTTCGATGAGAGAGACACCCATCGGTGGGCTGCCTCCTGCATGCACCCCGGCCGGGGCTGGGGATCGAACCTGCAACCCAGGTACGTGCCCTTGACTGGGAATCGAACCCGGGACCCTTCAGTCCGCAGGCCAATGCTCTATCCACTGAGCCAAACCGGTTTCAGCTATATCTTTTTTAAAAAAAATTTATATTTTATTGATTTTTTTACAGAGAGGAAGGGAGAGGGATAGAGAGCTAGAAACATCGATGACAGAGAAACATCCATCAGCTGCCTCCTGCACGCCCCCTACTGGGGATGTGCCTGCAACCAAGGTCCATGCCCTTGACCGGAATCGAACCCGGGACCCTTCAGTCCGCAGGCCGACGCTCTATCCACTGAGCCAAACCGGTTAGGGCTAAATATATATTTTCTAGAGGCCCGGTGCACGAAATTCATGCACAGGGGAGGGGTTCCCTCAGCCCAGCCTGCACCCTCGCCAATCCAGGACCCCTCGAGGGATGTCCGACTGCCTCTCGCAATCCGGGACCACTGGCTCCTAACCACTCGCCTGCCTGCCTGATTGCCCCTAACTGCTCTCCCCTGCCTGCCTGATCACCCATAACTGCTCCCCTGCTGGCCTGATCACCCCTAACTGCTCCCCTGCCTGCCTGATCGCCCCTAACTGCTCCCCTGCTGGCCTGATCGCCCCTAACTGCTCCCCTGCTGGCCTGATCGCCCCTAACTGCTCCCCTGCTGGCCTGATCACCCCTAACTGCTCCCCTGCTGGCCTGATCACCCCTAACTGCCTCTGCCTCACTCCTCACCCAGGACCCAAGATTCCCTCCTCTGCTGGTCGCAGGCACCCAGCACCCGGGCTGGCTTCGCCCGGACCGGCCGCAGCCGCAGGACCGGGACCATGGGGTGGGCGGCTTGTCCCTCTCCTGGGCCGTAGCCTGGCTGGTCCCCATTCCTCTCTCCCCACTGTTGAGTGTCTGAGCCGTGAGGGCGTGATGACCATTTGCATATTCGCTCTTTATTATAGAGGATTGATTTCAGAGAGGAAGGGAGAGAGAGGAACCCCCAGGAGGAGAGAGAACCACCGATTCGCTGCCTCCTGCACGCCCCCTACTGGGGATCGAGCCCGCAACCCAGGCATGTGCCCTTGACTGGGAATCGAACCCGGGACCCCTCAGTCCACAGGCCGATGCTCTATCCACTGAGCCACACCGGCCAGGGCCTTGCTTGATTTTTAGGGTAGAAGCCTGAACCATGAGTGTGTGTGTGTGTGTGTGTGAGAGAGAGAGACAGATGGCTCAATTCGACACCATCTTTCACCACCTTCCAGACACGTTCCATCATTAGAAAAAAAATTGGTCTGTAGCCGGTGTGGCTCAGTGGACAGAGCGTCGGCCTGCGGACCGAAGGGTCCCGGGTTCGATTCCTGGTCAAGGCCACGTACCTCGGTTGCAGGCTCCTCCCCGGCCCCGGGCCCTGGTCGGGGCGCGTGCAGCAGGCAACCCATCCATGTGTCTCTCTGTCTCTCCCTCTCTCTCCCCAAAAATCAATGGGAAAAAAATATCCTCGGCTGAGGACGGACAATAAAACGTTGGAAAACTTCTCGGTGAGGGAGGTCCCCGCGTATTCCAACCTGCACACCTCCCCCCCATCTCCCCACGGCCCCCCCCATCCCCCCGTGTTTAACGCCAGCCTGACGGTGACCCCCGTGACCTGGCATTCTTCGCACAACAGCCCGGGATATGGAGCGGAGATGGTTTTCTCGCTCACCTAAGTGGTATCAGATGGGCCTCTGAGGTCTGGGATCCGTGTGAGCGAATTCTCATTTTATCACTCAGAGGGGAGCCCCCCTCCCGCACCTCTCATCGCCTGCTGAAAAGGAACGGCTTCTTTTTTTAAAAAAGAAAAAATCCTCACTTGAGGATATTGTTCCATTGATTTTTAGAGAGAGTGGAAGGGGGGGGGGGAGAGAGAGAGAGAGAGATGTGAGAGAGGCACATCGATGGGTTGCCTCTTGAGTGTGCCCCTGACTGGGAATCGAACCCACAACCCTTGGGTCCAGAGGCGGGCGCTATAACCACTGAGCAACACTGGCCAGGGCAGCAGGACCCTTTGAAAAAAATTTAAAAATATATTTTTATTGATTTCAGGGAAAGAAAGAGAGAGAGAGAGGAACATCCCTGAGGAGAGGGAATCATGGACTGGCTGCCTCCTGCACGCCCTCGACTGGGGATCCAGCCTGCAACCCGGGCCTGTGCCCTTGACCGGGAATCGAACCCGGGACCCTTCAGTCCGCAGGCCGACGCTCTACCCACTGAGCCAAACCATCTGGGGCCAAAACTGTTTTTCAAGGACAGTTTACATTCAATATTATTTTTTTCCAGATTTTTTAAAAAAATTTCTTTATTGATGAAGGTATTACATTCAGTATTATTTTTTAAAAATTTTAAATGCAATGTTATTGATTTCAAAGAGGAAGGGAGAGGGAGAGAGAGAGAGGAACATCCATGAGGAGAGAGAATCATGGACCGGCTGCCTCCTGCACGCCCCCTACTGGGGATCCAGCCCACAACCCGGGCACGTGCCCTTGACCGGGAATCGAACCCGGGACCCTTCAGTCCGCAGGCCGACGCTCTATCCACTGAGCCAACCCAGGTGAGGTGAGCAGGACCCTTTTATACTTGACTAGAGGCCCGATGCACGAAATTCATGCAAGAGTAGGCCTTCCTTCCCCCCGGCTGCCGGCACCGGCTTCCCTCTGGCACCGGGGACCCGGGCAGTCCCGGCTTCCTCCGGAAGGACATCCGGAAGGACTTCCGGTCTAATTAGCATATTATGCTTTTATTATCATAGATGAGAATCCTTTTACAGGCTTGGTGAGTAGCACACACACACACACACACATTTTAACACAGGGAGTTAGCATTAGGTTGTTGGAGGATTTTGCTTCTTTTTTTAAAATAAAAATACACTGATTGGCCAGATGATGATGATCTCTGAATGCATGATAATCCGACCACTCAGTGTGTGTGTATATATATATATTAGAGGCCCGGTGCATGAATCCGTGCATGGGTGGGGTCCGGCCAGCCTGGCCAGGGGGAGGGGACGTGGGCGGTTGGCCGGCCTGCCTGCTGGTCAAACTCCCGGTCGAGGGGACCATTTGCATATTCGCCTTTTATTCTATAGGACAGACACGGAGCGGCCGGATGGTTATGCGTTCAGAGATCATCATCATCTGGCCACTCCGTGTATATTTTTATTGATTTCATAGAGAGAGGGAGAGAAACATCAACGATGAGAGAGAATCACGGATTGGCTGCCTCCTGCACGCCCCCCACCGGGGATCCAGCCCGCAACCCGGGCCTGTGCCCTGGACCGGGAATCGAACCCGGGACCCTGCCGTCCGCAGGCCGACGCTCTATCCGCTGAGCCACACCGGCCAGGGCGAGCGGGACCCTTTTATGCTCCGTGAGAATCCTCTTAGGGGCTTGGTGCCTAGCGTACGCCCGGCGCCCACATGCCTTCTTAATCCCGGCTCGTGTCCGGTATCCGTGGCGAGAGGGCCCTTCGAACAAGGCAACATTGTCCGCGTGGCAGGAGCCCGGCTCCGGGAGTCGGCGTGATGGATGACAGGCTTACAAAAGCCCGACCCCCCCCCCCCCCCCGCTTAGGAAAGACCCAGAACCTTCAAGGAGGGGGGCCCGGTGGGGAGGAGGGGGAGGAGGACTGTGTGGGGAGGAGGTGAGAGAGAGCCCACAGCTTCGTTCGGTTACGTCCCGGACGGCTACCCGTGGCTCCGGCCGGCTCCCCAGATATTTGGGGAGATGAGGTGGACCGGTTGCTGCAAACTTCGCTGAGACACCCCCCACCCACCCTGCAATCGAAACTCATGAACAGAGCCCAGCCGGTGTGGCTCAGGGGTTGAGCATCGACCTAGGAACCAGGAGGTCACGGGTTCGATTCCCGGTCAAGGGCACAGGCCCGGGTTGCAGGCTCCATCCCCAGTAGGGGGCGTGCAGGAGGCAGCCGGTCCGTGATTCTCTCTCCTCCTGGATGTTTCTCTCTCTCTCTCCCCCTCTCCCTTCCTCTCTGACATCAATAAAAATGTATTTAGCCCTGGCCGGTGTGGCTCAGCGGATAGAGCGTCGGCCTGCAGACCGAAGGGTCCCGGGTTCGATTCCCGGTCAAGGGCATGTACCTCGGTTGCGGGCACAACCCCGGCCCGGACCCTGGTCGGGGGCACGTGCAGGAGGCAGCCCGTCCATGTGTCTCTCTCACATCGACGTTTCTCTCTGTCTCTCCCTCTCTCTTCCCCTCTTTCCCTGAAAATTAACGGAAACATATCCTCAGGTGGGAATGAAAAATAAAAAAAAAATCCTATAGAATAAAAGGCTTATATGCAAATCGACCGAACGGCGGAACAACCAATTGCTATGGCACAAACTGACCACCAGGGGGCAGATATTCAGTGCAGGAGCCGGGCTCACGGCTGGCGGGCGTCTCCAAGGATGTCCGACTGCCTAAGCCTTCAGTTGGACACCCCCCCGAGGCCTCCCAGACGGCGAGAGGGTGCAGGCCTGGCTGAGGGACCCCCCCCCCCCCCGCCTCTCCAGTGCACGGATTTCGTGCACCGGGCCTCTAGTGTTAAAATAAACTCGTGAAGCCGAAACCGGTGTGGCTCAGTGGATAGAGCGTCGGCCTGTGGACGGAAGGGTCCCGGGTTCGATTCCCGGTCAAGGGCATGGACCTTGGTTGTGGGCACATCCCCAGTGGGGGGCGTGCAGGAGGCAGCTGATGGATGTTTCTCTCTCATCATCGGTGTTTCTAGCTCTCTCTCCCTCTCCCTTCCTCTCTGTGAAAAAATCAATAAAATATATTTAAAATAAAAAAATAAAATAAAATAAAATAAACTCACGAAGATCATTCACACAACACCACACAAGGCCAGCTGAGCAGTGTTGTTATTAAGTTAATAACCATGTACCTACTTATATAATTTAAATTTTAAAAAAATTGGGCTCTCCAAGGGAATTTCATTCGTTGTCCTGCTGACGTTTGGCTCTGTGGACGGACGAGTGTGCCGACCGCGGGGCTCGACAATTCACGGGACACGCAGGCGTGGAACCCCATCCAAATGCAGCATTTCTCAGCCCTGGCTGGTGTGTGGCTCAGTGGACAGAGCGCCGGCCTGCAGACGACGGAAGGGTTGAAGGTTCGAGTCCTGGGCAAGGGGGGTCTGTGTTTCAGATGTTTTTTGAAAGCGGCCGATTTTATCCGGCATCCTCGCACGCACCAGGCTGAGCTGCCTTTGACAAGATTCTGCTCCCCGGACCCTTCCAGCCGCCAGAGACCCGGGCGGGGGGCTGGTGGGGATGGGGGCCTGTTAGGGCCGCAGGGACCAGGCTAAGGAGCTGGGGGGTGGGTCCCCAGGGTCCCCAGGCCGGTCGGGGGCGGGAGAGGAGCTGGAGGGCACAGCCGGGCGTTTGCATACCAATCAGCACGATTTGCATGTGGCAGCCGGCCCGTCCCCGGGCACCAGCTGAGGGGAAATTTAATGACAAATCCTTTGGGGTTTTTCCCGGCAAACACAGACCTCCCTGGGACCAGCTGCTTCCCCCTGCTCCTCTGAGGCCAGAAATGAAAATTAAATTAAATTTAAAAAACTAACAAACAAAAACAAACAAACCTGTTGGGACGGAAACAGGTGGGGGGGGGGGCGGACACAGGTGGGGGCTCTCCCATCCACGCCCACCGCCCCGATCTTGATCTGGTCGAGGGGACCATTTGCATCGTAGCCTTTGGTTCTATAAGATACACGCTGAGGGGACAGATGGTTATGCGTTCAGAGACCATCGTCACCTGGCCACCCCGTGGATATCTACATCTACATCTATCTATCTATCTATCTATATCTATATCTATCTATCTATCTATCTATCTATCTATCTATCTATACATCTATCATCTATCTATACATCTATCTATCTATCTATCTATCTATCTATATCTATCTATCTATCTATCTATCTATATCTATATCTATCTATCTATCTATCTATACATCTATCTATCTATATCTATCTATCTATCTATCTATCTATATCTATCTATCATCTATCTATACATCTATCTATCATCTATCTATCTGTCTATACATCTATCTATATCTATCTATCTATCATCTATCTATATCTATCTATACATCTATCTATCTATCATCTATCTATCTATCTATCTATCTATCTATCTATCTATACAGCTATCTATCTATATCTATCTATCTATCTATCTATCTATCTATCTATCTATCTCTATACATCTATCTATCATCTATACATCTATCTATATCTATCTATCTATCTATCTATCTATCTATCTATCTATCATCTATCTATCATCTATCTATCTATCTATCCTATCTATCTATCTATCTATCTATCTATCTATCTATCTATCTAATCTATCATCTATCTATCATCTATCATCTATCTATCTATTATCTATCTATCTATCTATCTATCTATCTATCTATCTATCTATCTATTAGAGGCCTGCTGCATGAATCCGTGCATGGGTGGGGTCCGGCCAGCCTGGCCAGGGGGAGGGGACGTGGGCGGTTGGCCGGCCTGCCTGCTGGTCGAACTCCCGGTCGAGGGGACCATTTTCATATTAGCCTTTTATTCTATAGGACAGACACGGAGTGGCCGGATGGTTATGTGTTCAGAGATCATCATCACCTGGCCGCTCCGTGTATATATTTTTATTGATGTCAGAGAGGAAGGGAGAGAGAGAGGGAGAGAGAGAAACATCCATGAGGAGAGAGAATCATGGATCGGCTGCCTCCCGCACGCCCCCTACTGGGGATCGAGCCTGCAACCCGGGCATGTGCCCTTGACTGAGAATCGAACCCTGAACCCTTCAGACCCTACGGAGGGTTAAGCTGCCTCATCTTTGAGGGGCTGTGAGACCGGGTGTCTGGGGGGCATTCCGTGGACGGCAGCCCAGACAAAACTCAGGATTTTCTGGGATTCTTTTTGTTTTTTTAAAAATATATTTCATTGATTTTTTTACAGAGAGGAAGGCAGAGGGAGAGAGAGTCAGAAACATCGATGAGAGAGAAACATTGATCAGCTGCCTCCTGCACGCCCCCCACTGGGGATGTGCCCGCAACCAAGGTACATGCCCTTGACAGGGAATCGAACCCGGGACCCTTCAGTCCGCAGGCCGACGCTCTATCCACTGAGCCACACTGGCTAGGGCCCAAGAATATTTTTTTATTGATTTTTTAAAGAGAGAGTGGAAGGGAGAGAGAGAGAGTGGAAGGGAGAGGGAGAGAGAGAGAGAGAGAGAGAGAGAGAGAGAGAGAGAGAGACAGCGATTGGTTGCCTCGCACAAGGGCCCTGACCGGGGCCGGGGCCGAGGATCCTGAAACCGAGGTACCTGCCCTTGAGCCAAACTGGCCTGTGAACCAGGAGGTCCCGGGTTCGATTCCTGGTCAAGGGCACATGCCCAGGTTGTGGGCTCGATCCCCAGTCGGGGGCGTGCAGGAGGCGGCCGGTCCACGATTCTCTCTCCTCATGGATGTCTCTCTCTCTCTCTCCTTTCCTCTCTGAAATCAATAAAAATATACGTTTAAAAAAAAAATGCAAGGGCTTTGCCCACACTCGGCCGACGACGATACGCGGGAACCTACTGGACATGGCGCTGGCTGGTCAGGCGGGACACTCCTTGGACGGGTCCGATCAGAGCGAAATCCTGGTGGACTTCCTGGAGGTGGTGGCTCCCCCCCCCCCCCCCGTCCGCATCCCCGAAGCCGCCCTCCCGGCAACGCGGGTCCCTTCGCAGGCGATTTAGAGCGTCGCCCTTCAGCCCACGCCGGGCGGCCCCACCCCTCTGACCCTGTCCCCATCTAAATTACGATGAAATATTTCCCCCCGCATCTCCCCAGAGAAGAAGAAGGCGTTTGTCTGGGGAGACGAGACCCGCCCCTGGCCTGCGGCCGTTATAAATCTCATCGCCTTGGAGGAGGCGGGCTGGGGGGGGGGGTGTCTGGGTTGGGGGGCGGGTGGGCCGGTGGGTGTTGGGGAGGCCTGAGGGCCCGGCCCCACGTCTGAGGAGTCCGGTGGCCCCCACCGTCCGGGACCCCCTCCTCCAGTGTAGCTCCCCGCAAATGCAAACGAAATGCATTCCTCCAAACACACACTCTCTCTCACACACACACACACACATGCACACACATGCACACACACACACACAGGGTTTGTGCCAAGGGATGGAAGTGGGGGGGCTGGTGGCCGACGGCTGTGGGTGCTAATTGCTCTCCTGACTGTAGGCATCCCACCCACCCCCGTCTCGCCCATCACGGTTTTGTGCGTGAGAGGGGGCTGAGCATTGCCAATCCCAGACAGACACCCTCCCTACGCCCCCTGACATTCTGGTCAGGCATGGCTCTCTCTCACACACACGCACATGCACGCACACGCATGCATACACATGCATACACACGCATGGAGCCATCCAACCCGGCCACAGAGCTTCCCGCCGTGCCCATGTCCCCAGGCCTCTGCCATGCCCCCAGCGCCCTCCTGTCCGGGCCTGGAACCCACGGGGAGGGCTGGGCCGGCCCCCCGGACGCCGGGCCAGGCCCTGTGATGTTTCACAAAAACCCAGGCTTGCAAAGGCTGGGCCCCCCCCAAACCCCCTGCCCCCCAACCCCCGGCCCGGCCTCCACCATGCTGTGCCCGCAACCGCTGAGAGCATCCCTGTTCCTGGGCGGGTTCTGTCCGTTCCGGCCAAAGGCCCGTCTGCACACAGCTCCACCGTGTCCGTCCCGCTGGCCCTGCACCCCAGAGGCGGCTCGGGACGGGGGGGCAGGGGGTAGGTACCCCACGGTCTGGACTACGTGTGTGTGTCATTCCTGGTGGCCGCTGGGCGGCTGGGACAGGGTGGATTGGGCCAACCGAGAAGGGCCTGACGCATCTGGGGAGTTATTTAAACATTTTTCATTAAAAAAGAAAAGTTGGCTCGCCCTGGCCGGTGTGGCTCAGTGGATAGAGCGCATCGGCCTGCGGACTGAAGGGTCCCGGGTTCGATTCCAGTCAAGGGCATGGACCTTGGTTGCAGGCACATCCCCAGTGGGGGGCGTGCAGGAGGCAGCTGATGGATGTTTCTCTCTCATCGATGTTTCTGACTCTCTATCCCTCTCCCTTCCTCTCTGTGAAAAATCAATAAAATAGATTTTAAAAACAAAAGATGATTATGACGGCGATTTACTCCTTGACTTCTAGATCCAGGAGCAAAAAGACAACGTGGCCCCGTGCGAACGCCTTTTCCCGGGATGCGTGGAGGGAGGAGAGGTTTTCCCAGAATTATGCACCGGGGGGGGGGGGGGGGGGGGGACTCCGTGTCCAAGACAGATGAGGGCCAAGTGGGACCCGGGACCCTGAACCGTAGATGCCTGGTCTCGAGGGCGCGGGCGAGAGAATGAATGTCTGATCGGCCGCCTCCTGCTCGCCCCCGACTGGGGACCGAGCTTGCAACCCAGGCATGTGCCCCTGGCCAGGCTGGCCGGACCCCACCCATGCACGGATTCATGCACCGGGCCTCTAATATATATATATGAGCTCAGAGATCATAATAATCTGGCCACTCAGTGTGTGTATATATATATATTAGAGGCCCGGTGCATGAATCCGTGCATGGGTGGGGTCCGGCCAGCCTGGCCAGGGGGTGGGGACGTGGGCGGTTGGCCGGCCTGCCTGCCGGTCGAACTCCCGGTCGAGGGGACCATTTGCATATTCGCCTTTTATTCTATAGGACCGACACGGAACGGCCGGATGATTTTACGTTCGGAGATCCTCATCATCTGGCCACGCCGTGTAAAGTCACCCCATTGAGAGTTGACCCCGGTCTCCATTCCGGGGGGAGACGGGGGGGGGGGGGTCCGGGGGAGACGCTCCCAGCATTCCCCACACCCTGCTTCGTCGGAGAATTTCCGTGGGAAAATACCAGCAATGTGCTGGCGGGCAACCGCTGAGGGAAGGAATTCTACCCCGAAATGGTGTAACGGACGAGGAGGAATGTGGCGAAACCCACCAAACACCTCGAGGCTGACCTTTAAAACAACTTGACGGACGTATAATTTACATACCATGAAATCCGCTCTTTTTTTGTTTAAAAAAAAGTACCATTTCATGCTCTTTTAGTAAATTTGCAGACTTGTGCAATCATCACCACGGACTAATTCTGGGACGTTCTCGTCAGCGCCCCCCCCCCCCGCCCGCCCGCCACCCCAAAAAGCCAGAAACGAGATGCCTATTTTGAGTCATTATTCTGACCTCCTCCGGCGACCGCCGGTCCCCAGACAACCACAGATCTGCGCCCTGTCTGCATAGATTTTCCTTTTTCCAGATGATTCCGTATCCATGGAATCCTGGGACAGGAGGCCCCTGGCGTCTGGCTCCGCTCACTGAGCATCGTCCCTTCAAGGGGCGTCCACGTGGCAGCCTGCGTGACGGGCCCTGTCCTTTTTCAGGGCTGCGTACTATTCCACCGTGCAGACAGATCCCCGTGCTGTTGATCCAGCTACCTGTGGCCGGGACACTTGGTTCGTGTCCAGTTTCTCAGGCTGCCAAAAACAATCCTATAGAATAAAAGCCTCATATGCTAAGGGTCCGGTCGACCAGTCGGCCGTTCAACCAATCAGAGCGTAATATGCTAATGATATGCTAAGGACGCTCAACTGCTCGCTATGACGTGCACTGACCACCAGGGGGCAGACAGTCGACCGGTCGACCACTCGCTATGACGTGCACTGACCACCAGGGGGCAGACACTCCGACCGGTAGGTCAGCTTGCTGCTGGGGTCCGGCCGATCGGGACTGAGCGAGACAGGCCGGACACGCCCTGGAGCCCTCCCGCGGTCCCTCCCCGGCTGGCCAACCCCCGCGTCCCTCCCCGGCCCCGATCGTGCACCGGTGGGGTCCCTCGGCCTGGCCTGCGCCCTCTCGCCATCCGGGACCCCTCGGGGGATGTCGGAGAGCCGGTTTCGGCCCGATCCCGCAGGCCAGGCCGAGGGACCCCACCGGTGCACGAATTCATGCACTGGGCCTCTAATATCTATATATATTGATTTCAGAGAGGAAGGGAGATGAGAGAGGAGAGGAGAGAGAGAGAGAGAGAGAGAGAGAGAGAGAGAGAGAGAGAGAGAGAAACATCCACGAGGAGAGAGAATCCACGGACCGGCCGCCTCCTGCACGCCCCCGACTGGGGATCGAGCCCACAACCCGGGCCTGTGCCCTTGACCGGGAATCGAACCCTGACCTCCTGGTTCACAGGTTGACGCTCAACCACGGAGCCACACCACGGGCCAGCCGGGCATGGTGGTGAATTTCTCTGGTCACTGTTCTTTTTTAAAAATATATATATTTTACTGATTTTTTACAGAGAGGAAGGGAGAGGGATAGAGAGTTAGAAACATCGATGAGAGAGAAACATCCATCAGCTGCCTCCTGCACGCCCCCCACTGGGGATGTGCCCACAACCAAGGTCCATGCCCTTGACCGGAATCGAACCCGGGACCCTTCAGTCCGCAGGCCGACGCTCTATCCACTGAGCCGCCCCGGTCAGGGCTGGTCACTGTTCTCAATGTCCGCACCACGGCGCGCGCTCCCGAGCGGCGTAATCGACCACCGTGACTCCCACACGTCTGTGACATGCATGACTCCCGGGATGACATGCCCCACCTGTGTCGTACGGCAGACACGCGTGATCCGCTCCACGGAGCCGGCCCGGGTCAGTCCATTAACGATCCGGCTGTCCCCCGGCGTCCACGCTGATTTTCTGCTTACCCAAGCATTTTCTCCGCCTGATTAGCCTCCTGAGCGAATCTCAACCGTCTCTATTTATTCCCTCAGGCAAAGAAAATATTCGGCTCTTAAGAGGAAAGAGTTACCCTACTTAGAATGACAAATACAGCTCACAGAGTTCTCTCCTGTTTTTTTTTTTTTTTTAAACTCCCCTGTAAGACAAAGCACACATTTAACCTTTGCTTCATTTAAAAATAGATTGGCCCGTCTCTCCATAAACTGGAGCACGTGGGTTATTCCCGGATGATGGGGAGAAAAAAAAAATGGGGGAGGATTCCAGGCCTCAAAAAATGGGATCGTCTTCTCATCTAAACATGCACACACCCCTTTTTCTTACAGGTCTATCCACCGATACCGTGTGTATACATCTGTTCATGCACCTACGCACCCACCCATCATCCATCTACCCGTTAATTCCTTTATCCATCAATTTGTCCATCATCCATCCATTCACCATCCATCCATCCATCCATTTATACACCTATTCACCCATCCACCCACCTATCCATTCATCCACCCACACATCCATTCATCTATCAATCCATCCATCTATCCATCCATCATCCATCCATCCACCATCCACCATCCATCCATCCATCATCCATCCATGCATCCATCCACCCATCCATCCATCCATCCATGCATGCATCCATCCACTTATCCATCCATCCATCCATCCATCCACCCACCCACCCACCATCCATCTCTTCATCCATCCATCCACTTATCCATCAATCCATCCATCCATCCATCCATCCATCCATCCATTCATCAACCTATGAACCAGGAGGTCAGGGTTCGATTCCCGGTCAAGGTCACAGGCCCGGGTTGTGGGCTCCATCCCCAGTAGGGGGCGTGCAGGAGGCAGCCGGTCCATGATTCTCTCTCCTCATGGATGTTTCTCTCTCTCTCTCTCTCTCTCTCTCTCTCTCTCTCTCTCTCTTTTTCTGTCTCTTTCTTTTTCTTTCTCTTTCTCTCTCTTTCTCTCTCTCTTTATCTCTCTCTCTCTCTCTCTCTCTCTCTCTCTCTCTCTCTCTCTCTCACAGATATCCTGTGTTATTGTCCCGGGCAGCACACGGTGGCAGGCAGCCGAGGGGGTGGGGGGTGAATCCATTCTGACTCGGCTACCAGGGTTCATTGTTTATTTATTTTTTAAAAAATATATTTTTATTGATTTCAGAGAGGAAGGGAGAGATGGAAACATCCATGCGGAGAGGGAATCATGGATCGGCCGCCTCCTGCACGCCCCCTACTGGGGATGGAGCCCGCAACCCGGGGCATGTGCCCTTGACCGGGAATCGAACCCGGGACCTCCTGGTTCCTAGGGCGACGCTCTAACCACTGAGCAACACCCGCCGGGCTGAGGATATTTTTCCATTGATTTTTTTAGAGCGTGAAAAGGAGGGAAGGGGAGAGAGAAACACAGAGAGAGAGAGAGGAGGGAGAGAGAGAGAGAGAGAGAGAGAGAGAGAGAGAGAGAGAGAGAGAGAGACATGGATTGCTTGCCTCCTGCCTGTGCCCCAAACCGAGGATCGAACCCGCACCCCAAGTCCATGCCCTTGACCGGAATCGAACCCGCGACTCTTCAGTGCGCAGACTGAAGCTCTAACCACTGAGCACACCCGGCCAGGAGGCTCCCACAATGCATTTAGACACACAGGCCACGGGAGGTGGGAGTTTCATCATCGCCCCAGGGTAGGAGGGAGCGGAAGGCGCAAGGCTGGCGGGGCGGGGGGGGGGGGGGGGGGGCGGCTGGCAGCGTGCGCCCTGCCGGGGGGCTGCGTGCGCGCTTGTGCGTGTGCCCAGCGGGGTCCCCTAAGCCGCAGGTGCCTCGGACCCAGGCTGCCAGCCGGTTCGAGACAGGGCACCTCGGGCTGGTCTCGGGTGGGGGGGGGGGCATGAGGACGAGGGAGGGTAGATGGGATGGGGTGTGGGGTTCCCCAGGCTGCGTGCCCGGACTGGCTCTCCATGCGCGCTTTCCATGTGCGTCTTCCGTGGCGCGCGCGCGCGCGCTTGGAGAGGTCCCAGGCCACGTTCACAGACTGCGAGCGCGCAGATTAAACACACACACACGCACGCAATCTGCGTGTTAACTCCCGACACACAGGAAGGCAGGGCCAGTTGGGGGGAGAGTGCCTGGCAATTAAAAATAATTGGGGAGCAGGATCCCGTTGGCGCGCGCGCGCGTTCCATCTAATAATGTTCCATTACCCGCGCGGAGCGCCGGGCGCGCCATCTGGCGCGGACAATTAAGCCAGGATCACAAGGCGCGGGCGGGCGGGGGTATAAGGGGGGAAACAAGGGAAAAAAAAGAAAAAAAAGAGAGAGAAAAACAGGAACACGGCCCCGGCTCCAGGTTCGCGTGGCTTGTAATGGGCACTTCATTAACTAATTGATTTCTGATGACTTCCAGGGGCGCGAGCCCCATTACAGGGTCTGGGCGCGCAGACAAGGGGACGCATCCGCGCCATTAGCCACTTGCGCGCAACATGGTTGCGGCTCAGAGTCGCTCTGGGCGATTCGACTCCCTTTATTATTATTATTATTATTGTTTTATTTTATTTTATTTTTTTTTTCTTCTGGGTAAATATTGGCTTAACCTTCCAAGGAAACATTCTCTCCGCTGCGCCCCCCCTCCGACTCCCCGCAACACACTATTTAATCAGGATGTGAAATGCATGAAAATGGGCCACGCCATTGAGGCTGATGGAGGTTTCCATTTTTTCTTTTCTTAAAAAACCTATTTTAATTGATTTCAGAGAGAAAGGGAGAGGGAGAGAGAGAGACAGAGAGAGAGAAACATCCATGAGGAGAGAGAATCATGGACCGGCTGCCTCCTGCACGCCCCCCACTGGGGATCGAGCCCGCAAACCCGGGCATGTGCCCTGGACCGGGAATCGAACCCGGGACCCTTCAGTCTTACAAGAAGAGGCGATGGCCCCAGCCAGTGTGGCTCAGTGGATAGAGCGTCGGCCTGCAGACTGAAGGGTCCCGGGTTCGATTCCCGGTCAAAGGCACAGGCCCGGGTTGCGGGCTCGATCCCCAGTCGGGGGCGTGCAGGAGGCAGCCAATCCGTGATTCTCTCTCCTCATCGATGTTTCTCTCTCTCCCTCTCCCTTCCTCTCTGAAATCAATAAAAAAAATATATTTAAGCCCTAACCGGTGTGGCTCAGTGGATAGAGCGTCGGCCTGCGGACCGAAGGGTCCCGGGTTCGATTCCCGGTCAAGGACATGGACCTGGGTTGCGGGCACATCCCCAGGTGGGGGGCGTGCAGGAGGCAGCCGGTCCATGATTCTCTCTCCTCATGGATGTTTCTCTCTTTCCCTTTCTCTTCCTCTCTGAAATCAATAAATATCTATACTAATAAAAGGCTAATATGCTAATTAGACCGGGAGACCTTCCGGATGTCCTTCCGGACAAAGCCATGGTGGTGGGGCCGAGGCAGAGGTGGTTAGGGGTAATCAGGCTGGCAGGAGGGACAGTTGGGGGTGATCAGGCTGGCAGGGGAGGGCAGTTGGGGGTGATCAGGCCGGCAGGGGGAGCAGTTGGGGGTGATCAGGCAGGCAGGGGGGGCAGTTGGGGGTGAGCAGGCTGGCAGGGGGAGCAGTTGGGGGCGATCAGGCTGGCGGGGGGGAAGTTGGGGGCGATCAGGCCAGCAGGCAGAGTGGTCAGGGGCGATCAGGCAGGCAGGCAGGTGAGTGGTTAGGAGCCAGCGGTCCCAGAGGGAT
Organism: Cnephaeus nilssonii; assembly: GCF_951640355.1. Lineage (NCBI taxonomy): Eukaryota > Metazoa > Chordata > Mammalia > Chiroptera > Vespertilionidae > Cnephaeus > Cnephaeus nilssonii. The sequence continues at coordinate 4,708 of NW_027645505.1, read as the reverse complement.
GTCCGACTACCGGTTTAGGGTTCGACACCCCCCAAGGGGTCCCAGATTGGAGAGGGTGCAGGCCGGGCTGAGGGGGACCCCCTCCCCTGTGCACGAATTTCATGCACCAGGCCTCTAGTGTATATATATATTAAAAAAACCAACAGCCACGAGGCAGCCAACACCAATTTTAAAATAAAAATGGAAACCAGGGAAGAATCTATCTTGGCCCGATTGGGCCCACGGGTCCGCCCTTCGGGGCAGGACCCCGGCTCTCGGCGTGGATTCGCCTGCCATCCGTGGAGCCCGGGCTCACGGCTCGGCAGACTCCAGGGCCCGCTGCCTCCTGCCATTAGGAGCCTCCTGTGCAGAGGGGACCAGGCCCCCCCCCCTGCCCCCCAAAACCGGGGGAGGAGGGAGGGAGGGAGGCCTCTAATTGGAGACGGGCGTCCGCTCTGTTCGGCGTGGACTCTGTCCGTTTTGATTCCGCCCTCACTCACGGCCACGGCTCCAGACGTGACCTCCTTCGGGCTGCGGGTTTGTGGGCTTTGCAGCCGGGCGCTGCCTGCCCCAGATTGCAATGTTCTCTGGCGTGAAGGAGCCATTGCAAACGCCATCCTCTCTCTCTCTCTCTCTCTCTCTCTCTCTCTCTCTCTCTCTCTCGTGTGTGTTTCATAAGATCCAGGCCTTTGACAGAAGGCAATGCCTACCTCTTCGGGGGCTCACGGAAATCGGGGGCAGAATGTGGACGAAGCCATTGCTGGGTGCAGGGGAATGAGCCCGGGGACCCCCCCGCCCCCCACCTCCCCACCCAGGGCGTTTGCAGGATATACCTGGCCTTTCTTGGAATGAATGCAAATTCTTTTTTCTTTATTGAAGGATGAATTCTTTTGAAAACCTTTATTGATTTCAGAGAGGAAGGGAGAGGGAGAGAGAGAGAGAGAGAGAAACATCCATGACGAGAGAGAATCACGGACCGGCTGCCTCCTGCACGCCCCCGACTGGGGGTCGAGCCCCCAACCCGGGCCTGTGCCCTTGACCGGGAATCAAACCCAGGACCCTTCAGTCCGCAGGCTGACGCTCTATCCACTGAGCCACACCAGCCAGGGCCATATTCTTTTTTTAAAAAAATATTTTTTAGCCAAAACCAGTGTGGCTCAGTGGATAGAGCGTCGGCCTGCAGACCGAAGGGTCCCGGGTTCGATTCCGGTCAAGGGCATGGACCTTGGTTGCGGGCACATCCCCAGTGGGGGGCGTGCAGGAGGCGGCTGATCGATGTTTCTCTCGCATCGATGTTTCTGACTCTCTTTCCCTCTCTCTTCCTCTCTGTAAAAAAAATCAATAAAATATATTAAAAAAACAAACAAACAAACAAACAAAACCCCACAAGGTTTAGTTCAACCCTCTGCAGGCGGACATGAAGCCGTTTCTAATCTCTCCGTATCTTTTGTCATTTTGGGGGGTTGGGACCCCATTTTTTTTTTCTCCTCTCCCTGACGATGCAGGAGCTCTTCGTACCTTTACGAACATCGCCCGGATGGTTACATCCTATCTTAGGATACGTGGTGTCTTATTCTATTCTGTTTTACCATAGTTATAGCTGACTGCATTGTTTTATGCTGTATTTATAGTGTATCTTACTCTATTTATATTGTGGTTACTATATTATTGTATCTTACTATATTTATTTTTTTTGTATTTTACTATATTTCTATTCTGTTCTATTCCATTTGTAGTGTATCTTACTATATTTATATTGTGATTACTATATTATTATATTGTATTTTACTATATTTATTTTTTTATTTTTTTGTATCTTACTATATTTATATTCTGTTCTATTCCATTTGTAGTGTATCTTACTATATTTACACTGCATCTTGCCGTATTTATATTGTGTCTTACTATATTTATAGTGTATCCTAGTACATTTATATTCTATTTTACTACGTTTATATGTATTATAGTTTACTACATTTATATCTTACTATACTATATTTATATTGTAGCAATGATGTTTATATTGTATCTTACTCTATATTATATTTATCTTATTTTACTTACAGTGTATATCGCTATATATTGTATCTTATTATATTTATGTTACATTTCACTACACTATATTTATGTAGTTATGATGTTTATATTGTATCTTACTCTATTTATAGTATATCTTATTGTACTTGCAGTGTATATCTCTCTATATTGTATCTTACTGTATTTATATTATATTATTATACTTATACTGGGTCTTACTATACGTATTGTATCTTAGTACATTCATACTGTACGTTACTATATTTATATTGTACTTATGACACTTATATCATATATTACTGAATTTATATTGTATCTTATATTTACGTGGCCTTACTGTATTTATATTGCACCTTATATTTATCCTGTTTCTTACTAAATCTATATTGTATCCGACTGCATTTACATTGTCCTTAGTATTCTTACGTTCTATCCCACTGTATCTATGTTGTGTCTTATTATAGTTACATTGTGTCCTATTATATTTATACTGTATTTTACTATATCGATAGTATATCCTACTGTGCAGGAAGATATAATATATATCTTAGTATATCTGTATTGTATCTCTATATTTATATTATAGTTACTATCCTTATAGTGTGTCTTATTGTAGCTACTTTGTATCCTATTATATTTATACTGTACCTTACATTGTATTTTATTATATTTATACTGTATCTTACATTGTATCCTATTATATTTATACTGTATTTTACTATATCGATAGTATATCCTACTGTGCAGGAAGATATAATATATATCTTACTCTATCTGTGTTGTATCTTCTATATTTATATGGCCTCTTACTATATTTATGTTGTAGTTACTATCCTTATAGTGTGTCTTCCTATAGCTACATTGCATCCTATTATATTTATACTGTATCTTACATTGTGTCCTATTATATTTATACTGTATTTTACTATATCTACAGTATATCCTACTGTGCAGGAAGATATAATATATACCTTACTATATCTGTATTGTATCTTCTATATTCATATGGCCTCTTACTATATTTATATTGCACTTACTATCCTTATAGTGTGTCTTATTATAGCTACATTGTATCTTGTAATATTTATACTGTATCTTACATTGTGTCCTATTATATTTATACTGCATCTTACATTGTGTCCTATTATATTTATACTGTATTTTACTATATAGATAGTATATCTCACTGTGCACCCCAAGTCTTTTTTTTTTTTTTTTTTTACTCCCCAAGTCTTCAAACCTCACGTGTCCGTGGCATCCATGCTCGCACCGGGTGGCTGTTGAGTGACAGGAGGGGGAAGAGAAAAAAAAAATAGCATTTTCTCATGATGGCTCGAACCCGCAGCGTCTTCCTTGTCGAACCCAAACGACCCGCACGCATTGAATTCTGTTGAAGGCATTGACCGGACACAACGCTGCTATTCTGCTGTGACACCATTTTGCTCTACAAAATAACCTTTTTTTTAAAAAAAAATATGTTTTTATTGATTTCAGAGAGGAAGGGAGAGAGAGAGAGAAACATCCATGAGGAGAGAGAATCCTGGATCAGCTGCCTCCTGCACGCCCCCAATTAAGCTTGTCCACAGGACAAGGTCCATTTCATATACAGGGGGTCCCCCCCGCCCCCCAAAAAAAATAGATACACACTTTGCATAATGACGCATGCCAATGGGTTAAATCTGAACAGAAACATCCATGAAGCCATATTGTATTCATATATATATATATATATATATATATATATATATATATATATATATATATATTTGTTTTGGGGGGGGGCGGCTAGATCCTTTCAAAGGAATTCTTTTTTTTCTTTTTTTTTTCTTTTCCTAAGTATCTAACACGCAGGCCTTTAAGCGGAACCGGCCGCCTTCTGCAGGTAGGAGATGCTAACTGGATGCCATACGCAGGCCTCGGTTCTTCAGCATCCGGGCAGCTAGCAGGGAGGGAATTCCAGAGACCCCGGGTAAGAAAGGTTGCAATATTTCCAGGTGCAGCAATGCATCCCAGCGCGTATGCAAGCGATGCAATGTTACAATGACATGCATTTGGGGGGATGCTGATTGCATTAGAGAGAGAGAGAGCGAGAGAGAGAGCGAGAGAGAGAGAGAGAGAGAGAGAGAGAGAGAGAGAGAGAGAGAGAATTCAAGAGAACCGGGATAAGAAATGTTGCAACATTTCCATTTGCAAGAATATATCCTAGCGCGTATGCAAGCGATACAATGTTACAATGTCATCCATTTGGGGGGTGCTGATTGCATTAGAGAGAGAGAGAGAGAGAGAGAGAGAGAGAGACAGAGAGAGAGAGACAGAGAGAGAGAGAGAGAGCGAGCTTCCAGGGAGGGAGGGAATTCCAGAGACCCCGAGTAAGACATGTTGCAACATTTCCATTTGCAACAATGTATCCTAGGCGTATGCAAGCGATGCAATGTTACAATGTCATACGTTTGGGGGATGCTGATTGCATTAGAGAGAGAGAGAGAGAGAGAGAGAGAGAGAGAGAGAGAGAATTCAAGAGACCCTGGGTAAGACATGTTGCAATATTTCCAGTTGCAGCAATGTATCCTAGCGAGTATGCAAGCGATACAATGTCATCCATTTGGGGGGATGCTGATGAGAGAGAGAGAGAGAGAGAGAGAGAGAGAGAGAGAGAGAGAGAGAGAGAGGAGAGAGAGAATTCAAGAGACCC